>NC_050580.1:146819056-146865784 GCF_011100635.1 Trichosurus vulpecula
AAAATTGAAGGAAAAAGGGATAGCAATGGCAGATAGTCACATGGAAACATAAAACAGGAACTTAAACTATGAGAGACGGTGGAGGACAGAAGGCCCTGGAGTGCTATGATTCATGACATTACGAAGAATCAGCCATGACTGGACAACAACAAAAACCCAGTGCCCCCAGCAGATAGGCACCTGTTCCTTTTCTCCAATTTTTACTTTTTGACGATAGAACCACATTCTCTGTGGTTGACTGCTTTAGAATTACAAACTTCTTTTCTGTAGGGCAGATAAGAAAGAGTTAAATAGATATGGAGTTGGGTTACACATTTACTAGTTCTTAAATGAGTCAAATTCATTACCTTTCTTCTAAAAATGTCCTCTTTAAACTCTCTGTGGGTTTTTTAATACTGAGAAGATTATACAAAATATCTCTAAAGATTCAACTTAAAGTCAAAAATTATTCCAGTCCTTTGAGTCAACTATAGTAGCTAATGTAGTGTGTGTTTCTCCAGTTTTAATTTTTTTAAATCAGTTACTGGGACTTACTATTCATGAGCCTCAACTGTTTGAAACACTTGTCATTATTTAATACTGAACTTTATTACAACAGCAATGCTATGAATGCCATTGAACAATTTTGAAAAAACCCTCTATCTTGACTGGTCCTGTTTTCTCCTCTGTAAAATGAGTGGTTAGTCTATAGTAGTTCTCAAACTTTTTAGTCTCAAGACTACATCATGATACTCTTAACAATTACTAAGGATACCAGATAATTTTTTTCTATGTGGGTTATATCTACTGACCTTTATGAAATTAGAAATTAAAACATCTTTGTATTATTTTGAAAATAGTTTTGATCTCATGGGCCCCTGTAAGGGTTTTTGGTACTACCCTCCCCTCCAGTTTCCCTGCTCCACATTTTGAGAAACTACTGACCTATATCATCTATAAAGTTCGTTCCAACTGTCCCACTGATTCTAAAAATGCAACATTCAGAGGGATTTCTTTGAGAAATATAGAAGAGACATATAAATGAGAAATGGAAATGAAGTCCCCAGTCGCAGAGAAGTACTGAGCAAATGTTAACAGTGCTTTTACTCTACCTCCTCTTCATAGAAGTTGCCTTCAGGTACAAAGTGCTTTATTATCCCTTGATAATCCCATATAAGGCAGCTGGTGGTGCAGTGGACTGAGCACAGGGCCTGGAGTCAAGAAGACCTGAGTTCAGATCTTGCTTTGAACTTACCAGCTATATTACCCTGCTATTTTCTCCTACAATTTCCTCATCTGTAACATGGGCTTAATAATAACATCTGCCTTGAAGTGCTATTGCAAGGATCAAACAAAATAATATTTGTCAAAAGCCCTCAGCACTGTGCCTCGAACATAGTAGGCACTATATAAATGCTTGTTCTTTTTCTTTCCCTGTTGTCCTGTATATATCAAAGACTGGGAAAAGCCCAAAGCCACCAGGATCCTAGCCCAAGACAGCAGCCTAAAGGTATTCCCAGTGGGTCCAACATGGTACAAGTCATCTGAGGCCATCCCCAAAGCTCCATCAGTCAGTCAGTAAGCAATTATTAAGCACCTCTTAAATGCCTAGCCCAGTGCTGAGCACTGGAGATACAAAGAAAGGCAAAATAGAATCCCTGTTGTCAGGAAGCTCCCAGTCTCATGGGGGAGACTACCATTTCTTATGGTTCAGTTGTTTCAGTTGTGTCCGACTCTTTGTGACCCCATTTGGAGTGTTCTTGGCAAAGATGGAGGACTGGTTTGCCATTTCCTTCTCCAACTCATTTTAAAGATGAGGAAACTGAGGCAAACAGGGTTAAGTGACTTGCCCAGGGTCAAACAGCTAGTAAGTGTCCAAGGCCAGATTTGAACTTGGGAAGATGAGGCTTCCAAATTCAAGGCCCAGCTCTCTATCCAATATGATGCCACCTAGCTGCCCTGAAACAAGACTTCGGTTAAATTGGAGATAATCGACAGAGAGGAAGCACTAGCATTAAGGAGGATCAGGAATGGCTTCTTAGAGATGAACAAAGGAAAACTACAAAAACCAGGAGTAAATACCTTCGTTTGAGACACACCCAGAGGGTAAACCCCAAGGAGAACAACAACCCCATGGGAAGTCCAAGAAGCCTCAGAGAAAAAAATGATCTGGTCAAAGGGACTATAAGAGTACCTGGAAAAAATGAAACTCAAGAAATAGAATGGAAATGTTAGGGAAGAAAGAATAGAAAGGAAAATCAAGAAAAATGGACAGCTTAGAACAGAACCTCACCCAAGAACTGAATGCCCTGAAGGTTAAAATGAGCCAAACAGAAGGCAATGAGCCAGTAAAGTAACAAGATATATTTCAAAAGATTTGGGGGAAAAGAAGAAGATGTAAGAAATATTACATTAAAGATACTGAGTCTTCCCTTTCCCCCGCAAAAAAAACTCCCACTCCAATTTTAGAACACTAAAAGTACTTTGCATTATCAGATGAACTAATAGAGACCTCTATTCCCAATTCTCTCCAGGGAAGGGAATGCCTTGACATTCTTATTTAAAATAAAAATGGCTTGTCTATCTTGGACTAGTATTTCTAAATCAAATTGAGTTATATCATTCCTGTTACCTCAAAGCCTCCCCTTTTCTCAAATTCCCTATTTCTCCTGAGGGCCGCCCCCCCATCCTTTCATTCAACCAGGTTGCAATCTCCGAGTCATTCTCTCACTGCACATATCAAATCAGTTGCCAAGTCTTATCTGTTTTATCTCTATAGCAATCTCCTTCTGTCCGTTCATAGTCACAACCTAATTGAGGCCCACTCATCTGGAATATTGGAACAGTCTTCTAATTGATCTCCCTGCCTCCAGTCTCAGTTCTCTGCTATTAGTTCCCTACACAGCTGCCAAAGTGATATTCCCAAAGTGCAGGTTTGACCGTCTCACTCCCCTGCCCCATAAACTGTAGTGGCTCTTTATTACCTCTAGAATCAAATACAAACTCGTCGATTTGGCTTTCAGAAACTTCACAACCTGTCTCCAATCTTCTTTTCTAGCCTCATATATTACTCTCCTCGTATGACCCCATCCAGCAAAATTGGCTTTCTTGCTATTTCTAATATATAGAATTCTACCTCTCATCTCTGTTCCTCTGCTCAGGCCAACCTCTACATCCAGAATGCACTCCTTCCTTCTTAACAAAAAAAAAACAGTTTTCTTTTTTTAAAACTTCAAACTTAATAATCACAAAATAAAACAACCATTTCCCTATACAAAGTACAATAGAGAAAGAGGATTGTATGTGAAACCTTGACTATTAAGTAAAGGTTCCTTTCATTTTTATTTTATTTATTTATTCAATTTCAAATTTATTATTTATTTTATTTTATTTATTTTTCCCAAATTACATTTTAAAACAATTTTTTAACATTTTTAAAAATTTTGAGTTCCAAATTCTGTCTCTCTTCTCTTTTCTCACTGAGACTATAAGCAATCAGATATAAGTTATACACATAGCATCCTTTTATTTTTAAGTAGTAAGTTCTACATGTAACTTTCAAAATTGTGCTGTTTATATGTGTTTCTTTCTGGCATTTCTTTTGTTCTGTTGATTTTTTTAAAAAATTGTTCCATGATCCTCTTTTCTCTTTTTGTTGGGAGTGAAGTGGGAGAAGAGTAGTTACAACCTATCACTAGTGCCCCGCCTCTTCCTCACATTGAAAAAAGTAAAAACAAAACTCCTGCAACAAATGTGTGTTTGTCAAGCAAAACAAATGATCCTTCTAACTGTATCTGAAAATCTTTTTTTTCTTTCTACACCTTAAATCCATCAACTCTCTGTTACGTAGCAGGTCATACACTTCCTCAGTCAGTCCCCTGGAATCATATTTGGTCATTGCATCAATCAGAGTACTTGAATCTTTCAGAGTTGCCCATCTTTAACCATATTGTTCCTTCTTCTTCTGGCTTTATTCTGTATGACCCCATGCACATTTTTCCAGGTCTCCCAGAAACCATTCCTTTGGTCATTTCTTGTGGGGAAGTGTACCCTCTTCTGACCTCCACCTTTTAGAGCTCCTAGTTTCTTTCAGATCTCAGTTCAAGCACCAACTCCTTAATGAGATTTTTTGTGTTTTCCCTGGATTGACAGTGCCTCAATCTGAAAGTTACCTTGTAGTTTCTGCATATTTACCTGTGTGTTCACATAGTCTCTCCCAATAGAATGCAAGCTCCATGAGGTCTGAAACTGCTCATGTTGGTTTTCCTCTTTGCTTTCCTAATTCCTAGCAGGATACCTTGTGCACAGTAGGTACAAACAATAAAGATGTGGTACCTTGTACATAATAGGTACAAACAATACATGCACATGTTACCTGGCACATAGTAGGTACAAACAATAAATGCTTGTGTTTATTTAAATTGATTGGGACCTCTCTGGCTCCTAGAAGCAAGGAAAAAAAACCAAACTAAACAGATGGGTGACATATAAAGAAGTGAAATTACTCTTTATTCCACAGATGGAGTACCTATTTCATAGACAAGGGCTAATCAAATATTCTATGCTTTCCAAGGGTTTCCTATTTCGGTGATTTCACAGCCCTCTCCCTCTTTAGCCAGAAGGTAAAAGAACAAATTTTCTCTTTTCAAAAAGAAAAAAAACTTTTTTAGTTTCCATCATATTTTATTCCTACTAAACATGTCCCAGAAGATATGACAAACTTTAAGATGAATTTCTGATTTCTTAGAATCTATATTTAACTTCAAGATATCATGTCTCCCTCTGGATGTTTGGTATTGTCCTCTGGAGGCTGAACTCTTGTCACTTTACTGATAAGAACTTCAACTTTTTGGAAAAGCAGTTGTCTAAAAAGATAATTTTTTTCCCTAATACAGTGAATTATTCACCTGATATGGACAAGCATGGCAGGTGGTATTTGGGAAATTTGGTTATATTTCCAAGTTTATTCTTACTCACCACCAGAGGCAACATGACAAGAGAGAGTCAGAAGAACTGAGTTCAAGTCTTGAATCTTCCACTTTCTAGTGGTTTGATTTTGAGTAATTCACACAACCTCTCCTGGCCTTACTTTCCTTCCTCATCTAAAAAAAATTGCATTATTGGACTAAATAGATATTTAATTCATGGAAAATATTTACTGGTCTACAGTAGTAAGCATTTACTAAAGGCTTTATCTGTCTCTTAACAAAGCTTTCATTCCTCAGAACATCCATTTTTTAAAAAACTATTTTAAACTGAAAAGGTATAATCTTTAAAACGTTTTGCCTGTGATCTGCTTCTCTCCCACCCTAACGTTGTTTTCTAGTACCTGACTCTTTGAGCCGTTGAAAGCCGGTATTTTGAGACTGCTGAGCAGACAGTGCTTCATTGAGTAGAATTAATATTTACCATCCACAATATCATTTAGGTTAGGAGATCCTGAACTTATTTGATTCTAATTTAATTTCTCAAGTCTCTTCCTACTATAACATTCTGTCATTTTATTTACAGAGTATCTTGGAAAAATGGTAAAAAAAAAAAATTAAATTAAGGGCTTAATTCTGAAAGTCTGGTACATGTGAACCACTTATTAAAATGGAAACCCTTTCCCCAAAATTGATTTATTTCGGACCAGTTATTGGATGAGAAAAATAATATGATGTCAGGATTGCAAGTCTTCCTATTTTATGATTGCCTTGTCTTTATTTAAAAAAACCAAACAAATCATCTTTATGAAAGACTCTTCTAAGCACCCAAGTAAATCTCTCATTTTATTCCTGGACTAAGGGAAGGAGTGAAGTTAAAATAAGAGTCCTTATTGTTTGCTTCTTTTTTTGCAGGATGTACTAATGAGTTTAGCCAAAGCCGTCGCTAATGCTGCCGCCATGCTGGTGCTGAAAGCAAAGAATGTTGCCCAGGTAGCGGAGGACAGTGTTCTGCAGAACAGAGTAATTGCTGCTGCCACGCAGTGTGCTCTCTCTACCTCCCAGCTGGTGGCATGTGCTAAGGTAAGGTTATGTTTGGCTGTGGGGCTCCCACTCTCGTGGCTGCTGAGGGCTGTGCTGATTTTCCTTTAGAACAGTTTCAAGTGTCTCCAGGTGGTTTTGGTGGGGTTGCATTCCAGCCACTCAGTCCTGTTTATATCCCCTGCAAACTGTGACTAGTTCACCAGCCTTAGAGAGTTGGTACTTTTCTTTGGCGTCTTAAGGCAGCTAGGTGATGCACTGGATAGAGCACTGGGCTTGGAATCAAGACTCATCTTTATGAGTTGAAATCAGGTCTCAGACACTTCCTAGCTGTGTGGTCCTGGCTGAGTCACTTAACCCTGTTTGCCTCACTTTCCTCATCTGTAAAATGAGCTGGAGAAGGAAATGGCAACGCACTCCAGTATCTTTGCCAAGAAAACCCTAAATGGCGTCAATAACTTCACCAAAAATGTTTGCTCATATACCAGCTTTTATAAAGCTGGCAGTTTTCTCAGTTGGATTTCTTGTTCTTTCTTTAAAATTCTGTTTCAGAATTCTGTTCAGAAAAGGTTTCTGAGTTGTGCAACTCACTCTTGTAAAGGTGTAGGTAGCCTTGAGTAGCCATCTCATAGTTAACAGTGTCGTTGTGACCACATCAGGGAACATGAGACTCCTAAAGAAGTGAAATAGAGGACTCGCTGGACTCCGCTGCATGGACTTATATGTAATAAAAACCTTGACTTATTGTTGCTTTTGGGGGTAGGGGTCAAGGGGTCTCAGAGCTGGAATAAGTTAACCAAAAATTAATTGATAGGGACCTATATTGTCTCCCTAGTTCTACCTCACTCTCACTATTGAGGAAGGAAAGCATCTTGGAGTAGTGGAGAGACAGCTGGCCTCAAAACCAGGAGGACCTGAGTTCAAGTCTTCCCTCTAAATCATCCTGGCTGTTTGATCCTGGGAAGTCCCTTAGCCTGTCAGTAACCTAGGCCTGTGGTGTCAAACTCAAATAGAAACTGATCTGTGCAGGCCATATATTGACTTAGAAAACCGTAAATTAACTTTATATCATGCCATGTTTTTATTTTATTAAGCATTTCCCAATTATGTTTCACTCTGGTTCAGGACAGAGTTTTTGAAGGTTGGCCGAGTTTAACTCCTCTGCTTTAGACAGTGTTCTAAGGGTATACATTGCAGGTATCAGCCTGATTTGGTAGAGGGGATTTACTCACCTGGGAGTTCCCTATACCAATTGAGTCACAGTTCTGGTCCCTATTCCTGTCTCCTTCCTAAAACCTTTAAGTGAATGAAAAGGCAGTGGTTTATACCACTGATGATCTACGCAGTCATCTTTGTAAGCTCTGTGAGATGTAACTCTAACTTTTGGGGGAAGAAGAGAATCCTGGGACTTATTATCGTTGCTCATTCATATCTGACTCTTCATGACTCTATAGACCATAGCACGCCAGTACTGTCTGTGGGGTTTTCTTAGCAAAGACACTGAGGGGGTTTGCTATTTCCTTCTCCAGTAGATTAAGGCAAACAGAGGGTGATTGACTTGCCCACAGTCACATGGCAAGTAAGGTCTGCCTGACTCTAGGCCCAGGACTTTATCCACTGAACTATCTAGTTGTCTAGCTTCAGACTAGTTTTGTTTTGTTTTATAAGAGAATAAGAACTTTGTGTTTTGCCTATTAATTCCCATGCATTAAGCTTGTTCCAGATGTTACTCTTGGAAAGAACTTGTATTGGAGAATATCAGAAATTATTTATTTTTGTGTTATTCTGGTTGGTAATTTTTATATATATATATAATATTTTAATTTGTATTTATTATATTATTTCCATATTAATTATATATTAAGTTGTATGTGTGTATATATACACACACAGACATATATGTATGTAGTATGTATGTATGTATGTATGTATGTATGTATGTATGTATATACACATATATCTTCCTGAATCCAGGTCCGATAAAGACTGTGGCTCCTATATATCTCATAGCTCTCATTTAGTAGTGTCGATGGCATAGCCTTTATTGGACCTGGACTCAGGAAGATCTAAGTTTGAATTTGACCTCAGATACTTGCTCAGAAGCTGTCACCTAATCTCTCTCTGCTTCTGTTTCCTTGTCTATAAAATGGGGATAATAGTAACACCTTCCTCCCAGAGTGATTGTGAGGATCAAATGAGAAAATATTCATAAAATGCTTTGCAGATTTTAAAGCACTATTGTTTGTTTGAACAAAGCTCCTCTTTTTTTGGAGGGGAGGAGGGTGGTAGGAATACTTTGTACTGCTAATTGGCGTTCACAATGATGGCCCTAAAATGTAAGGCCCTGAAATGCCCTTAAGAAAGGTTAAATAATGTTCATTATATTTGAATAGATTTTATTGCATTCTAATTCAATTTGAAGTACCAGAGCATCTCATTCAAATAATGAGAATGTTTAATTAACCAGAATACGTTATTTCTTAACTATCCTGTATAAATTAGAATTTACTGTATTTAATGGGTTTGGGAACTAACATGGTAGTTGATTTTCAAAAAGCTTTTCACATGATTTGATACTCAATGAGTTTTTTAGTGAGATTTCTCAAAAAACATTTAGGTGTACTTAGATACTGTTGGTCTTACTATTACATATTCTCAACAGGTAATCAAAAAATACATGTTGAGAGACTAGATACAGAAGTACATGCAATCAATTCTTGATTACTTGTGAGCTGTCTTTTAAGTGTCACAAATTCCTACATTAGATATACCCACTTTCCCCTCTATATAAAAACATACTCCAGTGAATTGGGGGTTTATCTGCCATTTTGAATTACTTTGCCATTGCTTCCTTTCATTAGCTTAGGAATTTGAAAATTGATAACATATAAATGTAATAATCAGTGAAGATTTGTGTTAGCTTTTACTTAGTGGCTGTAAAGTAGATGAGAGCAATTAGGCAGTACTTCCAGGAAGAGGTGGCCTTGGACTGAGATTTTTTTCAAGTTAATTTTTCTATCTTAATATCTTGCTTTTATATCCCCTTCATTGCATATAACACAGTTTGCAAATCTTAAAGCACCATATGAGTGTTAAGTGTTATTTTTCATATAACTTATTTGAGAGTAGGGATTGTTTCAGTCTTTGTATTTGTACCCCTAGTGTCTAGCATCCTACCTGGCATATAATAGGTGCTTAATAAATGCTTATTAAATGATTGATTTCCAAATATATATGTTGCTAATTCCCTTACTCAGTGAACCATCCTTTGGGTGGGGGGGGAAGATTTTAAAAAGAAAAAGAGCTGCTTTAACTATACCATCCAATAGTCACCTGCATCTGTCAGTCTATACAGTATTCCACATTCATAGGCACTCTCCCAATCCACTTTTGCAAAGAAGGGATAGTGGTGTCTATTATTGACTCTTTCGAGCCTAGATTTGAAGATAGGAAGGCAGGCAGGGGGCCACATGCAGGCAGATTATACCACGATTTATGAAGCATGGACAAAACCCACACCTTGTGGCAGCCTTTGCAGAGATGTTTGCACATAGCTGGGATTGATTAAAACCACTCTGTAGTTCCAGTGCCTCTATATGCCTCCTCTTGCAGGTAGTGAGCCCCACCCTCAGCTCCCCCGTATGCCAGGAACAACTGATTGAGGCTGGGAAACTTGTGGACCGTTCAGTGGAAAACTGTGTCCGAGCCTGCCAGGATGCCACAGATGATAGTGAGCTCCTGAAGCAGGTCAGCGCAGCAGCCAGTGTGGTCAGCCAGGCCTTACACGACCTCCTGCAGCACGTCCGGCAGTTTGCCAGCCGAGGGGAACCGATTGGCCGCTATGACCAGGCAACTGACACCATCATGTGTGTTACGGAGAGCATCTTCAGCTCGATGGGAGATGCTGGTAAGTGGCTGTGATTTGGATATAATTGTTTCTTGGTTCCTGTAAAAATTTTGGGCAGGGGTGAGAGAGAGAAAGAGAATTGGTGACTACTCAGTGTAAATTTTAAAAATTTTTAAAGAAAACTTCACAGAGCTCATTACAGCGATTACGCTGAAATTAGGACCAACTCAGACTGACAGATGTGTTTCTCTGTAGCACTACTTATTAAGTGATAGTATACAAGTTTTTAAAAAAAATTTTCTCAATCTTCCATGAATAATTTAAAGCAAAAGGATTTTTTTCACACATTTAGTAGATGTGTGTATTTGTGTTTTTAAAAATTAAAGCTTGCACAACCTCAGCTTCTTTCTAGGCTTTATTAAAGGAGAAGATGCTCCCTTTTTTTCCTGTAAGAATTCAATCCAGTTTGTTTCTCTATTCATGTTAATTCTGTGCAGAGGATAATTAAATTCTAGTTATTTAGGACATGCAGGCTTAGCTTCCACAGAAGTCATTTCTTTTCTTTGTCTTTCTGGTAAGGTGTTGAGTCTGCAGTTGCTATTCCAAGAGGCTGGTCTAGGGACTGAGTATTTTTACATAGGGCTTAACTTCTCCATTTTTGTACCCTCATTAGAGGTGAACAGACTCCTTTAAAACGGCTAGGAGAGCAGAGGTTGGAATAGCATCTACTGTCATCTGTCTCATCCCCTAGGTGAAATGGTACGGCAGGCCAGAGTCCTCGCGCAAGCCACCTCAGACCTCGTCAATGCCATGAGGTCAGATGCTGAGGCCGAAATTGACATGGAGAATTCCAAAAAGCTTCTGGCAGCTGCAAAGCTCCTGGCGGACTCCACTGCCCGCATGGTCGAGGCTGCAAAGGTAATTCACATGGATTGATGTGCTGGGAAGTGAATCGTGTGAGCTATTTTGCTGAGGAATTTTGTTTCTCCTTACCTGCCCGTGAGGTAATGTCATCTGCTGCTGAAAGGGTCCATGGGGAAGTTCTAATACAACTTTTCCTTTTCATAGAAGAAGAAAATGAGGCTCAGAAAGATTTAATCTCCCTAACCAAGTTTATACGAGTTAGCAAATTCAGGATTTGAACCCAATTCCTGTGAATACAGATGCAGTATTTTTCTTACTGCGCCATGTTTACTATTATTATTTGGTTTGGTCCCTGCCTATGATTTCATCAGTTTGGCGTATTTGTACCACCAGGGCAGGTCCCCTGGGTCTTATATTCATAGAGAGTTACATGGTACCCTGAAAGGTCAAATAACTCACCTGGGGTCATATACAGTGTGTGTGTCAGAAGCAGGACTTAAACCCAGGTTTATTAATGTATTTGTAATCATCTAATTTCTTTTTTCTTTTTTGCAAAGCAATTGGGATTTTCCCAGGGTCACATAGTTAGTAAATGGCAAGTGTCTGAGGCTGGATTTGAACTCAGGTCTTCCTGACTCCAGGGCTGGTGAGCTGTCCACTGCACCACCTTGTTACCCCTATTTGTCTAATTTCAAGCAAAGAGATTTTCCCACACATTTGTGTTTCTTTTTTCTTTGTGCGTTTTACTAAATCTAAAAGAAGATAGTTTTCTTGGGGCAGCTAGGTGAGTAGAGCACCTGCCCTGGAGTCAGGAGGACCTGAGTTCAAATCCAGCCTCAGACACTTGACACACTTACTAGCTGTGTGACGTTGGGCAAGTCACTTAACCCCAATTGCCCTGCCTTCCCTGCCCCCTCCAAAAAAAAGTAAAGGACCAAAAACAGAAGATAGTTTTCTTTTTAGATAAATTTTTATTTTTAAAGTAAATTATTTTTGTCTCATCTACATTTTGCAATATATTTTCATGCCCTCTCCCTCGTAGAAAGCCAACGAAAGCTTATAATAGAGGGAGAAAAAAAACAGTTCAGCAAAACCAAATTCCTAAATTCTGAGGCCAGGTTGGAGAAGATACTGAGCTTGTGAGAGAGATAGGAGAAAGCATCTCAGCTGCTTTGCTGGGGAGCGAGGTAGGGAAGTAGATAGAGTGCCAGGCCTGAAAATCTGCCGCAAATGGGTGTCCCAGAAGTCTTAGTCTCCCTTATTAGGTGCCCTTCCTCTGCTTTGTTCCAGGCCCTTTTCTGGGCTTCACTTTCCCCATCTCCAAAATAAAGGGGTTGGATTAGATGGTCACCAAGCTTCCTTCCAACTCTCACACTTTGATCTGTTAATATTTAACAGATTAAGAAACAAGTCCTTTCTAGGTCATGCAGCCAAAAAGTGTTAGCCCTGTGATTAGAATCCCAGGTTTACTGACCTTCCAGTCCAGTGATCTTTTATTTACACTGTGCACTACACGATTAGACTAAAACAAGTAAGCAAATGATGAAGGGTCCTATATAATAACATTATTTCACTATCCCAACAAATCAGTAATCAAGCAGAGCTTACTATGTGACAGGCATGGAGATAAGTGCTGGAGATGCCCAGAAAAAAGCAAAAATAGGCTTTGCTTTTTATGAACTTGCTTTTTGTCCCATAGAAAATAATTCAATTTCAGTAAATGTGTTAAGTGCCTGCTCTGTGATGAATACTATTCCAGGCATTAGAGAAGATACAAAGTTTAGGTAAGGATGGAGCCCTTGATCTCTTAGAGCTCCAATTGAGGATAGAGTTATGACACCTACACAAGTCATTGCCTTATGAATGTCATGGTGTACTTCCTTTGATTTTTATCACTCTAAAGGCCATGGGAGGAGGGGGTGGGGGTGGGAGAATGACTCAGTTGTGTGTGCTATAGTTTGGAAGGTGGGGCAAAGAGAACATAACCACAATTGAACTATTGAGACATTTAAAAAAAAATCTGCCATGTATTAGCAATTATATTTCTATTCCTTCCACCCTTACTTCACATACCCTCTCCACTTTATAAAAACCTACCTAGACTCCCAAGCCTTGAACCACAATGAAACATCATCCCCAAAGTGCCAGGAACTTAGGGGAAAAAAATGATGTGGAGGTAGAATATATGGACATAACCCCTTTCTTCCTTCTCCTACAGAGTGTCTTTTACTAATGCACTGAAGGGGAATTGCCTTTCATCCTTATGACTAGAAATAGGGTTTTTAGTAAAACAATCATTTTTAGCAAAATTCCTTTACAACTTCAGGGTTTGTATGTTATCTCCCACCTGTAGAGTTTCCCGTAGATGTATCTTAACCCTTTACAATGCCATAGGGAGGAAACATCCCATAGGGATGACTCACAGCTTAGTACAACTGAGGTTGTAAATTACATTTTCAATTAAAAAATAAAATTAATCTAAGTGATGTTTTTTGTCCTAAAGCATTATACTTCTGGTCCCGTGATCGCTTACATGGATCACAGAAAATAAAAGGATCATAAAATGATACTTTTGGAAGGGACTATAAAGGCCAAGTCCAACCTTATTTAAAACATGAAGATCATCTAGTATATGTCCTTCCCTTGCAGACCTCCAAGGCTGGAGAATTCATCACCACATCCCAAGGCAGCCATACTCACTCTTTGTTAGCTCTGTTTTATTAAAATTATCTAATTGAGCCAAAATCTGCCTCCCTGTAATTTCCACATAGTTTTGCCCTGTGGGGTTAGCAGAATATGTTTAATGCTTCATCCATGGCAGCCTTTAAAACACGTTAGACTATAAGTCTTAGAGTTTAATAATCTCACTTTGACTTTCAGAGCTTAGCGAAGCATGTTTGAAACATCCCGTGCAGATATTTTCAATGGCAAAAGGAAGCCTCTTGATCTTAAAGGTTTCTCTTAGGAAAATTACCTTTACCTATCCGTGAACCATATTCAGGACAGGATTAGATGAAAGAATAATCGAGGGCATAATTGAACTCCCTGGACCTCTTGACATTCTTATTTTCGCCCTTACAGGGTGCTGCTGCTAACCCAGAAAATGAAGATCAACAACAGAGACTCAGGGAAGCTGCGGAAGGACTCCGGGTTGCAACCAATGCAGCGGCTCAGAATGCTATTAAGAAAAAAATTGTCAACCGGTTAGAGGTCAGAAAAAGGGCCTTTTACTTTTTTTTTTTCCTTCTTGGGGTATCTATTTTTTAGGTGAAATAGGTACTGTACAAATAAGCAAATTTGTAGTATATCTTTCTGATTAGTAAAGCTAAGTCAATGATTTAACCATTGGTACAGTTGTTACAGAGAATTCATATGTAAGAAATTGATTCTGTGGAAGGAGAAGGGACTTCAGATATGTGAGAACTCTGAAACTAGTATCACCATAAGTTCTTAACGTATCATCTGTACCAAAGCAAATATTTAGACAGCTAGGATCTTCTTCATCAGAAGCAGTTACATTTCTGTCATTCTTTTTTTCAGGAAATTGCTTATTTAGGTTATAACTTTTGGTAGCTAATTGTTATGGTATCCTCTTAAACCTTGGAGCGGACGAAATGTTTGAATACTGTTCTTTTGAATCATAGGAAATAGGGAGATTGAACAGATAGGGGAAAGAGGAACATTTTAAAAGTAAGGAATTTCAGTGAATTCTCATCAGAGTTAAAATGTATCATCCTCCCATATATCTAGATGTCTATCAAATTTTATATCATGTATTCTGGAGAATACTAACAAAATTAGTATAGAATGGGAAAAAAGTGCATTGTGTGTTTTCCTGTGTGCACTCGTACACATGTACACAAGCCAAGTCTAACTTATACAGAAAATCTCTTATGCATGCAGGAGTCTTCATCCTGGTCCTCTTATTAGTAGCTTTGAGATCAATTCATCGAAATCTGCATGTAAACATATACCAGGCTTGAAAGTTGAACTCAGCCTTTTTATTTATGAAAGGAGATAGGAGATTGCACCAGCATTATAGCCATAGTGTCATTGCTTTTCTGTGAAGGCACTTCATAGGGTGAAAGTGTTATTCATGAGCATGACACATTTGTATTTGGCCTAGAGAGCTGCATGGAAGGTGCTACATTATGGGGTTTTTTTTAATTATTATTTTTAAAGGAACTCCCCCTTGGTGCTATTTATCAATACCATTAGGGGGTAGAATTGTTTCTTGTCCCTTTACAAGAAAGACAAAGGGAAAATACCACTTCTGATACCAAGCTAACTTAATAACTGTTCCAGGAAATTGAACCTTATGGTGGTTTCCACGGACAGTGTTGAAAATCATTAGTTTAAAAGTTTGTATCTGCTTAGGTCCTCATTCTCACATGTACAGCAGGGACTGAGCTGCTTTACTTGTAGGAAACAAAAAGTGAACCTTAAAAAAAATCTTTCTGTCTTGATTCCTCCTTTTAAGGTTGCAGCAAAACAGGCTGCAGCTGCTGCTACTCAGACAATTGCGGCATCCCAGAACGCTGCTGTTTCCAACAAGAACCCAGCGGCACACCAGCAACTTGTCCAGAGCTGCAAGGTAAGTATCCAGACTGACAGAGTACAATGTCTATTGTAGATGATACTAAGAGTGTTACTGCTGTAAGTGCCTTGCTAATTTAGTTAATGGATATCATTCAGGCCTGCTAATCCAATTCACAGTGGCTCACATTTTCCAGGTGTTCCTGAGTCTGCCTTTTGTCAGTACTTGTTTTTTTTTTTTTTATTTTTTTTCCCAGTTCTTTCTTTCCTATGCCCTGGATTTACTTTCTCCCCTTTTTTTGAAAGATGCAAAAATCAAAGCCATTCAGTGGCCCAGCCATTTGAATGCCATGAAACAGTAATAAACCACTGAATTTCCAAAGGGCCTTTCTTCTGAAGAGCTGGCTACTTCTCATTCAACCTTTACACATTATAATAGTGTTTCATTTTCTGCTTTGCCCTCTGCCCCATTGGCTGCCTGAGCCCACACCTTGAGTCGTTCATTCCCACTTGGCTTCAAATCCACTTTTCCTTTGGAGTTGTCTATTGGAGCCTTTCTGTCTCATTTTTTTATGAGTCTCCGTCTTCAGCTAAGTAGGCCACAGTGAGCCTGGGTCTCTCAGAAGGACCGAAAATGGTTTGATCTGTCAAATCCCATTGTGTGGCCATTTCTTAGATATCTATCTATAACATGGTGGATCAGAGCCTATTACAAGCACTTTTAAAAAATTAATCTGGGAACAAACGTGGCACATTTTAAAATTTAACTTGAACTCACTTTTCCTTCCCCCTCTTCATGTTATGTCTGTTAAATGATTTCAGTCTAGGGTGTGGGGGTGACTACTGCCATCTCAGAAACAAATTTATCTTTGAAAGGAATTGGATTATATTGCTGTGGCTCTCTGAAACCAAGACCCAGATTCCACATTCCCCCACATTAGTCAATAGAGCACTGAGCTCATCAGTGGAAAAGCCCTGAGAAACATACAAGTCAATCACTGCAAAGAGAAGACAAGAGGAGCCAATTTCTGCCTCGGGCTTCTCACACTGCTTTAATGTGGAGGCTGCTGCTGCTGCTGTATGGGAGAGCACTGCTGTGTGTGAGCTTGTACCATTGTTGGAGCTGCTGTTCTCCGCCTGAGTTTGGTTGCTGCAGGGCCTATCAAGCAATAAGCAACCCAACGGGGTATGGGAATGGGCATTTATTTCCACTTCTCAGGAGATGCATGAAAATCAAGCTAATAGACTTCTAGAAGAAAAAGCTTCCTTATAAAAAAAATGAAAAGACTAACAAATAGCCAGTCAATATAGCTTCCAGGAAAAAAAAAGGGAGGCTTATAATTTACCAGGTGGAGGCTAACTAAAAACCCACTGAGTTACAGCTTTCAAGAACTTGGTTAAAGAGCAAAATGTAATGAGATTGGTGAACAGAATGTGAACTTCAAGGGCTCATTACTTAGGGCAAAGCAGGGGCGGGGGTGGGGTAAGTTCTTTTGAACTAACTATGCCAAGCAGTAAGCTTCTATAGACATGGAATTCTGATTCTTGCCACCTTTGGGAAGTCTTTTATATTTGGGGAAATGAATTCAGTGAAGGCAAGAAAAAAGAAACCATGGCAGTCTCAACTGCCTAATTCATGGAATAGACATATCAGGTCAGAGCTTTGTGTGACAGCCAGATAGTCCTAAGTATTCGCCACTCCTCACCCCCTCCAAATTGATTACCTTTCTTCCTTTGGATTAATTGATGGGTCCATTTGATTTCATTTTGACCATAAAGTATGCTTCCCTGTTGGTTTAAGTCTCGGATCCTATGCATGAATGAATGATTGCAAACATTTATTAAGTGCCGACAATGTGCCAGGCACTGTGTTAAATGCTTGAGATAGAAATGCAAGCATTTCTAATTGAAGAACACAATACATGAAGGAGAGGGAGAAAGCAGAGTCTGGTTCTGGACAAGATAAGGTGAAAGCTTCCACATCCAGCATCTCAGGGGGTAGAGTCCAAGGTTCTGATGGGAGGGCAAAGAAGCTGGAGGGCAAGTGCCATGGTGTAGAAATGGCCACATTATATGAAAGTAATCGGTTCAAAGTTGCAGTTAACATACATTCTGTTGAAAGCCCAGTTTCTGTGAGCTAGCTATCACCCCTCAGTATCTTATAGTAGCATCTGCCAGTGTGAAGCTTAAGTATAGAGTAAAACCCTGTGTTTGTAAAGCCTTCTAAGGCCAAATATGCTTTCTAAGGTCTAGGACATGTCTTTGCCTACCAAAGAGATCATATAAATGAAATTCACATGCAAGAAAAACCTTATACTAGGTTATTTTCCTACCCATCCTGGATAATTCAACATAATTACATTCCCCAGATTACCTAGAGGTGCTTAATTATATTTTCCCTTGCTTTCCACAGGCAGTGGCTGATCATATCCCTCAGCTGGTCCAGGGGGTAAGGGGAAGCCAGGCTCAAGCAGAAGATCTCAGTGCTCAGCTAGCTCTCATCATTTCCAGTCAGAACTTCCTCCAGGTAGGTGATATTCACCAACCCATCCCAGGACACACAGAGCCTCCCATCACTCATGTGTTCCCATTGTCCTTAAAGAGAGAAAATTTTTAAATTAAATTTTATTTTCAGATCTGTCTCTCTTCCTTCCCTCTCGTCTTCTCCAACCCTCAATATGAGAAAGAACAACAAAACTTGAATTACAAATACGTATAGTATTGTATACGTATTTGTATTTGTCTACACAACAAATATAGATCTAATTATTAGGAATTAGGATCAGGATTGAGTCTGTGAATTCATTGATTGAAGGAATTCATTCTAGCAATGCAGGTTAACACTTTCTCTGTACCTTATAGTCTTAGAGAGTAGCCTAGATTCCTGAAAGTGGCCTGGGTAAGATAACCAGTGTGTGTCAGTGGTAGCACTTGAACTCATGTTTTTCTGGCTCCAAGACCTGCTTTCTATCCATTATTCCATGTTGTCTCTCTAAAAAAAAACAAAAAAAACCCCACCATTTCCATAATGTAGAGTAGTTATCGCTGTTCTTCCAGTTTCTCAAGGCATTTTATTTGTGAATCTGGATCTTATAAGAAGACCCTTGATTATTACTTCTTCATCTCAGTTTGCATGGTGACAGGATATTGGGGGTTGGGGAGATTTTTCTCCCCTACCATTTCTATAGCTTTGCCAATTTTCAGTATTCCTAATGATCTGAACTAAGACATTCTGAGTACTGTTTCTGTTCCCCACATTCTTTGTAGAGAACCTATGGAGATTAAGGAAATGCTATTGGGATTTTCTCATCCTCAAATTAAAATCCAGTCTCAAACTCCTACTAGCTGTGTGATCCTGGGCAAGTCATTTATCCTCGGTTTGCTTCAATTTCCCCAAGTATAAAATGGGATCATAATAGCACCTACCCTGCAGGATTGTTGCCAGAGTCAAATAAATATATGTTAAATGCTTAGCACAGTGTTGGGAACATAGCAGGCAGTATATAAATGCATATTCCCTTCCCTTCCCAAGACACCACAACCTTTTTGAACCTGTCACATGCCCATCTTGATTAATTTCACAATCCTTCCTTTTCGGTTGCTATAGACCACGTATAGATCTGTATGAATTAACTTCCATGTGCTCTAAGGTGATCAAAAGATTCATCCTCCTAGAGCCAATCTGGTTATGTATGTACATAGAAACACACATACACACACGCGTGTGTGTATGTTATATTGTTCTTCAATAGTCGTGGGGATACCACATCTGGAAGTGATACATGAGGATACAGAATTGGCATTAAAGAGTGATGGGAAGAACCACTAGATAAGATTATTTATATACCTAGGAAGTCCAATGAAGTCACGGGTCTGGAACCAAAAAAAGTCCCCTTATTTGCTTTTTGTTTGTTTTGTGTTGGGTTTTTTTTTTTGTTGTTGTTGTTGTAGATCCGTGATTTCCTTGGTAAAAGAAACACCTTCCACCGATACAGATTAGCAGCTAGGCTGCAGCTTATAGTCTTAGAGAGTTTCTGGAGGAGCTGAGTAGTTAGGTGACTTATCCACAGTCATGCTTCCAGTTTGAGTCAGAGATTAAAGCTATGTGTTCCCTGCTCTGGGACTGAACTGTTTAGCCATTCCCCCAACTAGAAAGCAATCTGTCAGAAATTAGGTTTAGATCAGTGCCTCATACCATTTACCAGAATAAGCACCAAATGGATATGTGACTTAGATTTAAAAGGGCACAACATAAACAAATTAGAGGAGCAAGGAAAAAGTTACTTTTGGGGTCACTGAATGGGGAAGAACTCATGATCACACAATAGATTCTCCAATTGCTTTTTGCACACATCTAGCCGGGAAGCAAAATGGTGGCCTCTGCCAAAGCCGCGGTGCCTACTGTCAGTGACCAGGCTGCAGCTATGCAACTGAGCCAGTGTGCCAAGAACCTCGCTACCAGCCTAGCGGAGCTGAGAACTGCCTCCCAAAAAGTAAGTAAATTTCAGGTCTGTTAGTACTGAAAAGCCCAAAAAAAAATAGTTAAGAGCTTAGAACAGTTTAGGGATGGGAGTAGATATTTCAGGGTGTGTTTTGAATACTCTTTTGGAACCTCCTTTAATGGATTAAAGTTGGTCCTTTCATTTAGTTTTTTTCCCATTATGTCATTGGCTTATTTGTCATATTCAACTGGGGGCCATGTGTTGTTCTTGCCTCCCTCCTGATCTTCTGGCTGGTGTAGATAATTCTTTTTTTTTAATTTGTTTTTATTTTTTTGGAGAGGGGAAAGGCAGGGCAATTGGGGTTAAGTGACTTGCCCAAAGTCACAAGGTCCTCCTGACTCCAGGGCCGATGCTCTACTCACTGCATCACCTACCTGCCCCTGGTGTAGATATTTCTAAGGTTGGATGTATACTGATCTCTGGAAGATAGATTTGTGTCTTTTGAGGTAGCACTAGAAGCTTTGGTGTTCATTGGTCTCTGTCAGATGTAAACCTCTCTTCTATATGTTTGTTCATATTTGCCACATGACAACTTGTTAAATGAGTAGAAAAGCTTTTGAGTGATTTTATCTTCCCATGTTACCTCTACTACCTTTGTTAGCATAAACAGTTTAAAGTCTTGCACTGGAACATCTGATTCATCAATAAAATAAGTCTTTCTTGGATCCATTTGATGAATGAATGAATGAAGCATTTATGAAGTGCTTACAGTGCACAAAACACCATACTAAGCACCAAAGACACAAATAAAAGAGGCAGCTCATGCTCTCAAGGAGCTCACATTCTAATGGAACGAACAACACACGTGGAAGGTTTCAGCTGCAAGTCACACGGAAAGTTCCCATGGTCCTCAGGGTTCAGATGGTCATGGCTCTTCTTTAATGTCATTTCTGCTAATAATTTCTGATGATGAACCATTTGACAGTACCACGGTGGCCAAAATCTACACATGTGGCTATAGACGCGAGATAACTCTTTTCCCACAAGGTTCAGTGATTTCTTTTATGTACGTAAATGTTTCCTGCTTTATTTTTTTCTGGCTAGGCACATGAAGCCTGTGGCCCAATGGAAATTGACTCTGCTTTGAACACCGTACAGACTCTCAAAAATGAACTACAGGATGCCAAAATGGCAGCTGTGGAGAGTCAACTAAAGCCGCTCCCTGGAGAAACTGTAAGAAGGGATAAGGGGAGGATCAGAAGTGATTTTTTTGAAGATTAAAGTTGCATTTGAAGAGAAACAGTGTGGGCTTTTGTTATAGCTGTGGAGAGATCCATTGGTATAGATGGTTTCAGTTCAAATTCAGTGGTGGTCAAAAGAACCCTGTTTTCAAAAATACCCGGGATGTGTAGACTTGGACTGATCTCCATGCAGCAGAGAGCTAGAAAACAGTGCTCATTCCCAGAGTAGCTGGCTACTTCTTTGCATGTATGTTTTCTAGTGGCATGGTTTAGCAGAGAATGGCCATATCCTTTTCAAGAGAGATAAATACAATAATATACAATTAATGATGTTACATTTCCTCCCCCAAAATTCTTTTCATAGTGAAGTATATGTGTGGTACACTGCATGTGATTAATGTCCAACTTTTTAATATGTTGATTAGCTTTTCTGAAGTCTTATAAAGGATTGTTCTCTTATAAGGGAGGGAAAAGAAATAGATGGGTAAAAGGAGATGATGTAAGACTAGAAGATATTAATAAAAATTTATTTTAAGACATGCTACATTTGAGAAATAAAGTTTAGTGATAGACTTTCTGTGTTACAAGTAAGAGGGTTGAGAGTGCAAAAGTGACAGCATCCTGAAGAGAAGGATGATAGATTGTCAATGATAGATAATCAATAGTCTGCTGAAAAAAAAATCAGTGGACTTGGTGTCAGGAAGCCCTGAGTTCATATCCTGTCTGTCATTTACTACATTTGTGAATCTGGACAAGTGATTTAGTTCTTGAGCCTCAGTTTCTCCATCAGTGATCAGTATCACTGAGCTGGACTCAGTGGTCTGCCATGATCCCTTCTAACTCTGAATCTATCATTCTTGTCTAGAAGACCTGGGTTTTCCTCCCAGCTTTGCATTAACTAGATACGTGACCTTGGCCATGTGACATCTTTTCTCCAGCCACTTTATTTCTAAAATAATGATACCTCCTCTCTCTCACCATATTGTAAAAGCTTCAGAAGGAAGGACAAGTGAATGCACCATCCATATGCAATGTGACATTATTTCTACTAGGGATATGATCTGACCCATCACATAAATGAATTCATGGTATTGCAAGATGATTTAATGTCAAGGTTTAACTCTTGTAAAAATTTACCAGTCCATATAGATTGTGTCAGGCTGCCTTTCCCTATTAACATATACTGATAAAGTAAAGCATGTAAACAGCATTCTTTTCTACAGCTGCTGCTGGGTGAATAGATAATGTGGGTATTTCCAATCCTGGGATATCCCGTTGTGTATTCCTATAAATGAAGTTGCCTTGCTCAAAATAGTCTGAAAGCAGTTGAAAGCCCTCAGGCACATTCCATCTCAGTTTCCACTGACATTTTCTGAATGCAGCAAACCTTTTACATTGTGGATGCATCTCAATTGCAACTTTATATTTTTATCTGGAAATACATGAGTTACTGGCAAGCATTTCCAAAATGGAAGCATTTATTTCTGCTGTTGCTGCTAAAATTAATTTTTTGTCCAGATTCTTCTAGACAGACCACAAACCTGGAAATGTTGCCTTCGCATCCAGATTCCCAGGGTTATAGATTTTAGAGAGCCACTGTATCATAGTGAAAAGAGAGGCTGTCTTAAATCCAAGACTCAGTCTAAGGCCCACTTCTGACATATACTGGCCGTGTGGCCTTAGATAAGCTATGCACATCGCCTGTCAGTATTCTGGGCAGCTCTTTAAGGTAAATTATAGAGACAATACTGACCTGCCTTGGGAAAAGGTGTTTCCTCAAACAGGTGCTCCTTGTATCAATTAAATCACAGATCCAGTCCCTAGCCCTGTCTATCCCTAACCGTAGATGTAGACCAAAAAGATGTTAAAAAGCCATCGGTTCCAGCTCCCCCCACCTCTTTGCAGATGAGGAAACTGTATGTATCCTAGAGAGGTGATGTCCTCAAGGTCACACAGGTAGTAAGTAAAGATTTAAACCCCAATCCTCTAATTCCAAATCCACTGTGCTTTTCCACTGGTAACTAGGATGTAGTAACTGTATTTAAAAAGGACAAGGAAAAACAAAACAAAAACCAACCTTATATTTAAGGGCTCATATTAAATGTTGACACATCCTGATAATGCTTTTAAGTTTTGCATTCAAGCAATGACCCTAACCTAGTTGTTTGCCAAGTTCTTTAATGGGATAATTTATCTTGGTTACGTTTATTCTGCTTTGTCCATTTATCACAATCAAAGCAAGAGGTTGTGCATTAGATGGAAAATCAACATTGATGAAGCAATTCATATGTAAGATAGTATATTAGATACTGCTAATAAATAAGAATAAAATAGCTCTTGCCTTCAGAGAGCTTACATACTACTGAGAAAATTTTTAAAAGAATCCTACTCCCATCATTTTACTGTCCCCAAAATTTCTTTCATGTTTTACCTGTACAGTTTGAAATAGAATGATGAAGTAACCATTTTCAACGATCATTCATCCAGATGAGGTAGAGGAGCAGCCCTTCTGCCCATTTACTTATGGGGGTCCTTGATTCACTCTAAGGATTTGCAGTGAATATTCCAAAATAGCTTTCAAAAGAGTCATTATTATCATCAGTACTAACAGATTTATAGATCCCTTTCTCATCTATAAAACACTTTCATCACAATCACCCTTTGACAGATATAATAAAGTTTTATTAGCCCCATTTTATAAAGGAGGAATCATTGGCTCAGAGCAGTGGAATGACTAGCCTGTGGCCACACAGCTAATAAGCACAAAGATTTCAGTCTCTGATTCCAAGTCCAATGCACTGCACTCTATGCCATGCTGTTTCTAGGTAGAAATCATTAAGACATTGGCCAATTTTTTTTTAATAAATACTGTGAACCTAGTGGAGGTTTTTCATTTCCTCAAAATGATACTACCCCGTATCTATTGTTTTAGCTCGAAAAGTGTGCCCAGGACCTAGGCAGTACCTCCAAAGCTGTCGGGTCCTCAATGGCCCAGCTGCTGACATGTGCGGCTCAAGGCAATGAACACTACACAGGTAGGTACTTCTTCATTATTCATAATGCCATACAGCAAAGCTATAGCTAGTGATAGAGAAATATTTAATTTCTGACATCTAACAGCTTTTTACTTGTTGACTGATTTTTTTTTTAATCCTCTCATGCTAGTGGTGAGAGTTCGAAGTGTCATTGACCATCATGGATAGAAATTTGTCATTAGAGGAGTAGCTGAATTAGTTGCTGAAATGTCTGAGTAGGAACCTCCAGGATGGCACATTCTAGTCAATTTAGAAAATGTCTCCAAATCATTTCTTGACAGAATTGTGCTTCCTAGTTAGTCCTAAAACATAGAAATTGTGCATCATTTCAGTGGTTAAGAGGCCTGCCTGGCTTTTATTTAAATTGGTTATCATGTAGCACATCACCCATTGCTGAAAGGAATCCAAGGCACATACATTAATTAATTCTGTGGAAAGTAGTCATCAGTCTTCTGTCTGTTTTGTTTTGTTTTTGTTTTTTTTAAGTTTTCTCCTTCTCTAGGTTCTCCTAGCTCTAGTTTCAGATCTAAATTAAATTATTTTTGTAATGTGGAATTAGTTTACACAATCTATTTTTCATTTTAGAAAAAAGAGATTGGATATATATTGCTTGCTTCTCAGTGGATGGGGTGGAAAGGAGAGATAGAATTTTGAACTCAAAATTTTTAAAACAAAAGACAGCTAAAAATAAATAATAAATTTTTTTAAAGAAATGTTCCCTAAGAAAAAAATTGCAAAGGGGTTAGTAGAAAATTTTCACCATGATTTAAAAAAGCAAACTGACCTATTTTCTTGTTACTAAAAGGCAAAGATTTCATTACCACTGTTGTGTGTTTTCGTGTTTCATTGATATGTGATTTTTAAAAGCAATTTGTCAGTCTCTTTGATATAAGAATTAATGTGGTTTATATATGCTTCAGAAATCAAGTGTTCACAGTGATCTGACTGTACTTTGTTTACATAGATAGCAGTCTAAATGTGATACAAGTGAATTGGAAAAATTAGAAAATAAATGCGCTTGTAAATGACTTATACATTAGTTGCATATTATCTCCCTTGTTAGAATGTAAGCTACTTGAGGACAGGGATGATTTCATTTTTGTCTATCACCAGTGCCTAGCAAAGTACTTGAATATATATTTTGTTGTTTTTCAATAATGTCTGACTCTTTGTGACCCCATTTGGGCTTTTCTTGGCAAAGATACTGGAGTGGTTTGCCATTTCTTTCTCCAGTTCATTTTACAGATGAGAATTTGTGGCAAATAAGGTTAAGTGACTTGCTCAGGGTCATACAGCTAGTAAGTGTCTGAAGCCAGATTTGTACTCAGGAGGATGAGTCTTCCTGAGTCTGGCCCCCCGGCACTCTATCCACTGCGCCACCTAGCTGCATATATTAATTAGCATTTAATAAAGGCTTGCTGATTAATTGAGGGTTTTTTTCTCCCATAAGAGTGAAAGATTTGGATATTCTGGTTGATTGAGTACTCTAGCACAGGGCTGTCCAATCTTAGGATTTATTGAAACAATAGACAATATATTTTGATTTGCCATTTTAGTGAGAGCTCTGTAGCTCAGCTTCATTTACTGATGCATTTATGTAAATTTCTATGCTTGTAGGTGGGCCACATAAATGGCTCTGTGGGCTGCGTTTTGGATAGCCCTGCTCTAGCAGAAAGAGAATTGGTGTAGATATACTATATATTGGTAACTAATTTTTGAAGAATTAGGATACAAGAAAATTCTTATCACAGAAAGAGGCTTAAATTTGATTTTACTCTTCCTTCATAACTCAGAAAGTACTTCAGAATCTTCATTATGAACACCATTCATTACTTTTCTGTACTGCATGCAATTTCTGTTTATTTGTTCTCTCTGGTTGTTTAGAAAAGGTAATAAGATGTAGTAGAATGATCAGCAGGCTTGTATTTGGGAGAAGTGGGGCCAAATCCCAGTTGTCACAGTTAAATTCTATGTGACCCTGAGCAAATCACTTAGCTTTTCTGAAATTTGGTTTCTTCATCTGTCAAATAAAATTAGTAATCATTTTGCTTCTACTTGTGTTATTGTGATAAATGTGTGTTATCATTATAAAGAAGTATTTGCTGTCACTATCTTTAACCGTCATTTTTAAGGTCTTGTTCCATCTCTCAATCACTACTTTCTCTCTGTGTTTGGTGATGCTTTTCAAACTTACCCGCCCTCAGGGAGCACCTTGGAAGAAAGGTGCTGTCTCATTTACTCCGTGTGTGCATGCATTTTGTAACCAGCACAGCTAGTTCATGTACCTTGCCAGCGTTGGGCAGTATTCTGCTTCTATAATTTGAAGCTTTTTGTCTCTCTCCAGTATAGGTTTTTCAGTAAAGCAATGGGCTTAAAAAACAAACTAGGGCTTGGTGTTTAGTATAGGGCCTTGCACATAGTAGGTGCATAATAAATTAAGTATTCAAAAGCAATAATAATGGAAGATGTGGAGATTGTGGCGTTATGGGCTTTCTCGTTCTCTATACCTACTAGAGGGTAAATTACTCAAAGGCTGGGATATAGCTTTGTATTTCCTACTGGATTCAAAAATAGCAAATGGTCAGTAAATATTGAATGAATGAATGAATGAGGAAACGATGAGACCTTTCTTTATCATCCTAAAGTTATCTTCAGTGTCTCAAGTAATATCAGAGTTACAGTTTTTCATTTGTATGAAGTTTTCACTAGGCCCTGTGTCCAGCTATTGTGGGACTCATTTAAAAATAATTTTGAGACTATTTTAAATCCTTTTCCCCCTCCCCCAGCCTAATCGTGTGGTAGCTGACTTTTACTTACATAGTCATATTTGTCCAATTGTGATTTTAAATTCTAGGATAAAGAAGTCCCTGTAATAAAGACCAGCCATTATAAGAGGTTTCTTCTGTATTTAATCTCACTGGTGCATATTTTCCAGACACCGCTATTGAGCATAATTTAGGATCCAGATGGTGAGGGAGCTGCTGAAGTAATTTATGGCTTCAAATGCTTTTTTGTAGTTTTTAAAAATCCCTTTGCAATGCTTTCCCAATCTCAGTCCTGGCAATGCAACTCAGACCACAGAATTGTTTTGTTTTGCTTTTTAAACCTGTCCCCATGGTGGTCACCATTTAGACTGTTATTGCAAGTTCAACCATTGGACAACATTAGATTTTTGCCAGGTTCTTTCAGTGACCTGTTTTGGCCTTTCTCCTTCTTTATTATTGGTAGTTTCCTCTTTCTTGGAAACTGAATCATACTGTGGAGATCCTCAAGCTCTATGAGTTTCAGAGGGAATCTCAAGCAGAAATTATATGGAATGAACATACTTAAATCTTTGAAATTTGCCTCTTCCTCTATGCATCTTTTTACCAAATTGGTTTCTCACCATTGCTTTCTGGATATAGTCTTCGTCTATAAAAATGTGTTTTGCACCAAGTGAATCTTGATATAAATGCCTTTTCTAGCTTCCTATCCCAATATTGTATTCTCTGTATATGAAATCGGGTTGGATTCTAGATCATAGACAGTAAGCAGAGAGACAAAAGGAAGATAACAGTTTTGAGCTGGAATCAATCAGCCTCAAGCACTATGCTAGGTTCTGGGAATACAAATGCAAAGAATAAATCAATTCCTACTCTCAAGGAGCCCTACATTCTAACGATAATGTAAGGAACCTTGGAGATCATCTAGTTTTATCCTCCTTATTTTATAGATGAGCTGACCGAGGTCCAGAGAGACTAATTTGCCCAAGTTCACATTTTTTATAAATGGCAGATTTTGAGCTAGAAGCCAAGCTTTCTTATTTCCCTCCCAGTGCTACTACACTATGCTTCCTCTATAAAGAAAAGGCTTAGGTCTTAAATCAAATGACCATTCGACTCATTTTTTATCTTTTTTGTTCACGTTAACCCCACTTATTTTTGCACACTTTCTTGTGAACTTTTTGTCAACAATCTCCCTCCCCGCCCCCCCCCCCACCACAACAAAAATTATTTTGTTTAAAAGTGCTGCAGTCTGTATAAACTATGCTTGAAGCTTGACATATGATAAAGTAAGGATTGGGAGCTTTGCAATTTGCATTCATTAGGTTACAGAGCTATATCCCAGCTGCGTCTTTTCCTAAATATTTACAGATTAACCAGCCTAAGATACAGCAACACTGTCTCATTTATGTATCTGAGTCTCTTCTGGTGTCTTTATTGCACCTCAATCTGAAATGAAGGGACCACCTACTGACTGCTCAAACTAAGCCAAAATGTTTCCCTGCTGCAGATGCAGAGTTTAACTTTGAACCCTCTGAAAATTATCACAGGAAGGTTAGAGTTGAAGGCAGTGAACCACTGAGGAGTTTTTATGTATTTTTCTTCTCCGTGAGTTCTAATAGGACACATGCATAGCCCTCTATCTTTCTCATCAATTCATGTCTTGGCTCTGCCAGGGAAATATTTTCATATTTATTGTCATGACTTAGTGTCGGTGGATGAGTGTTCAATGTCTACAGGGGATAAATTGGCATTGAAGTTGAAAGAGTCTGTGCACATTCAGGAGGAAGCAGGGAAATAGGTTAAGTGGCATGTAAGTAAACTTCAGAGGCTAGAGAGAGCTAGCATCAGCCCTAGGGCATCATCAGGGAGGCAAGAAGCAGACGGACAGATAGATAGGCATTTATGAAATGTGCTGTTGTGTACCAGGTACTGCGCTAAAATCCGAGCATACAAGTACGCACACAAGTGATTCCTGCCGTGAAGGAGCTTTTGTTCTAAAGGGAAGAGACGACTCATAAAGAGGGACTGGAAATGGAGGGTGGTTACCTGCCAGAGGGGTGCCTTGGAGCAAGTGGTGGGTACCTGGGCTGGATGCCCAGAAAGCTCACCTATCAGAGGCCTTCATTTTTCCTACCCATGCCCACCAGCACTGTAGAATTAGCTTTTTCTTTAGCAATACTGGGCGAGTACACTGGTGCGGCCCACCCCAGAATGAGCTTCCATATAGATAGGCCTGGGTTCTTACAGTATTTTGTGGCATTATCATGCTTCTCCCAGAGCATATTATTACTATTGCTACATGCTTGTCTCCTCTTGGCAACAATCTGGAAGTGAATTACACATTAGTAATGAAGGGGTGTGTGTGTGTGTGTGTGTCAGTAGCCATCTCTAGGGCAGGATGAGGAAAGAAAAAAGGGAGGGGGGGCAAGAAGTTCCATGATAACCTTATTATATATTTAAAAGGAATCGCAAGTTGTACATAATAGATTTGCAGTTTCACATGCAATCATCTTTTTTTTTCTATTTTATGTTATAGAAATGCTTGATTTATTTCTTAAGTTCAGAATAAAATAAAAAATAATAATAATTTGTGTTGTACTTTAAGTTTTACAAAAAAAAAATTCATCACAGCAGCCCTGGGAGTTATGTTGTGCAGATAATATCTCTGTCTTGGAGATGAGAAAATTGACTCACTGTGAAAGAGGTTAAGGGATATATCTAGGCTTTACACTGTTAGTAAATAATAGCTGAGGGACTTGAACCGAAGTTCTGTAGACTCCAAAAATAGCCTCGTGCTATTGTGAGTCAAGCATGTGAGAACGTTCACCCACTTACATGTCTATTTGCTTGCCTCCAAGTGAGCAAGCTATTCTTGCTTGCTTGGGTGGACTATGCCTCTCACTGGACACATTCCCAGTACCTACCTCATTCCCCACCCTCACTGTCACTTCAGTACCTCACACCCATTAAGGCAACCCTTGTTGTGACCTCTGGGTCAATACCCAGACCTCAGTTTTACAGGTTTCACTTTTGTGAACCTTGGACAATTGATTTGCTTGATGGGATCCCAGAGAAGATGGTGGGTCAATTTTATGACCCAGGCTCCTGGTCCTATCTTGCTAAATATCTGTGTGGACACACTTGACACAGTAGCAGCAAAATGAGGCTTTAAACTAGTTGGAGGTCTTCATCATCATATTCTCTGCTTGAATCCCTCTTGGATCATTGCAATACATGCTCTTGAAAAAACATCAGTCATTCCCCTTTGCTGTTTTACCATTTTGTTAACTCATCTCCTACTTGTGGCAGGAAGACCACTGTTTTGGTGGCCCTAAAGAACTGGTCCCTTTTAGCCAGTAACTACAGGAAGTCTTTTCTGCCTTCAGGAGTGTAAATAATCATTATGTCCCATCATAATTTTGTTGCTCTTTGTAGATTTAAATACTGGCTTTATATGGTATTCTAACAGACAGTCTGATGGATTTTTCCTTCAAGGAGTGGCTGCAAGAGAGACAGCACAGGCTTTGAAAACTCTGGCCCAGGCAGCTCGAGGAGTAGCAGCATCCACCAATGATCCTGTGGCCGCTCACGCGATGTTGGATTCAGCCAGAGATGTGATGGAGGGCTCAGCCATGCTCATTCAAGAAGCTAAGCAGGCCCTGATTGCCCCTGGAGATGCAGAAAGTCAACAGAGACTAGCTCAGGTGGGCGCTAAGGGTAGGATTTATGGCTTACCATAAATGGGGACAATTTGATAGGCTGGTGCTTGGTATACTTGGTTCTGACTTCACTAAACTTATCTATTACCATCCCCTATCCAGTAAATGCCTTAACTATAGGGTAAGGTTCCAGAGATCTCTAAATCCTTTGAACCGTATATGATGTAGAATAACCCAGTTCAGTTCAACTTTACCGTTTGGGCATGGCATTGATATGCAGAGCTGGCATAAAGTGTTTGTGTGCCAGAAAGCAAGGTGTGAAAATGGTATCCTCATGTGTTATGGCCTATAAGAGCTTTGGGGCCTGCACTGGAACATTTATGACTTAAAAGACAAATACCAACATCTGTAGGAATCATAATTTTTTGACACTGAATATGCACATTTATTTTTTTTAAAAAGTCATTTTAAAAAGCCATCCCTCATTAGGTCCCCATGTGACTTGGCAGTTTACTTCACCTATTTCTAGGGCCCACTAGGAAGGTTCAGTTTGCCCCTACTCACACCCCTCCAAAAAAAATCCTGTGAAAATGCCTAAAATTCCCTGAATTACCTGCTAAAGAACTTGGGGCCCCAGACTTTAAGTAACCATGCTCGTTGCATGAGCCTGGGCAGTGTAACTGCTCCATACTCTTGGCAGCTCTGGCCCATAGGATTGTAGATATGAGAGCTGGAAGGAATCTTGGAACTCATCAGGCCCAACCCCTTCATTTTACCAATTAGGAAACAGAGGCTTAAGAGGTTAATTGACTTGCCTACATTCACACCGCATTAAGATTCAGTCAGATATGGCTTTTGAACCCAGGTACTCTCACTCCAAAGCTAGTATTGTTTTTGTAAAGACTATGCTGTTCTCTTAGGCTGTAAGTTCCAGCAGAGGTACCTGCCTGTGTTGGTAGGGTGAGCATCTTCATCTGGGAGCTTGTGATTTCCAATGAAATCATAAGTCATTCCTTAATGCTTTCCCTAATGTGTATATTTGGAAGATACTTCAGCCTTTTTGTTCTTGGTGCGTTTAGTCTGACACTGACACATTGGGAAAAACCTGATCTGGACCTATCACTATGACTGTCCTCAATCCATTCAGGTGAACTGAGGCTAACAAAACCAATTAGTCTGTTCACCTTAACCCTAGATTCTGGGATAGAGCAGCAGTATGGAGAGATATCTATGACATGAAAAACACAGACTCTTTCTCTCAGGTTTTATATTTGTTTGTTTGTTTATTCATTTTTTCAGACTTAATTCTCCCCCTTTCACCCAGCCTTATAGTGTAGGGACTACTCATGGGCCCACTCTCAATTGGCTGAGGGGCTTTGACATGCTCCTTTTCTGACCTCCATTCCTTTCCTAAGCTACCTAATAGCCCTCTGAGCCCTGAGGACTCACTGTATCAATAGTGAAGGCTAGCCCCTTGCAGCTCAGAATTCCCAGGCTCAAGAAATCCGACAGTAACCTCCCCAGTAGCTGGGATATCAAACATGAGCCATCATGCCCAATTATATTCTGTTTAAGAGAACAGAAGAGTACCCATTTTGAGCTGAAGCAACAAGTGAGGTCTCTGCCAATGCAAAATAACACATCCCAAAATGAGTATGAAATCACTCAAGAGTTGCAGTCATTCAACTAGGCAGAATAAAATTTCAGGGCCTTGTTTCAAATGACTTTTCAGAATCAGGGAACTCAGAATGAGCTTTATTCTTGTGATTTCAGCAAAGCTCATAAGATAAAAGTGATTGCATTTTTTTCTTTGAGACAGCTTGAGCTAGTTGTGGCTAAAGCTGTTAGAATCAGAAAGCACCTTGGACTTACTCCAGGCCATCTGCTTGGGTGCATTCTATCACCGGGTTAGCCCCACTGCCAGCGCAAGATGTTATCCCCAGATATCATAGGTACATTGGCTTTGGGCTCAGAACCTTTGCTGAAAGAAGTAGTTTAATGGCATCATTTTTTTTACTAGAAATGTGATTTTGGCCTAGGAAGTTCCCAGTAATGAACTTGTCCTACCAGTGCAAATCCATACGTCTTTGCAATGCGTAGTCTTAGAGAGTCTTTCTGGGTCCCTGAGACTTTAAGTGCCCAGAGTCACATTGCCAGTATTTATTCAAAGGGGGGTTTGATTTAGGTATTTTCAGAGGCCATTTCTCTATCCATTTTACCACACTGTAATTTTAGGTAGATACTGACAATTTCCATGACTTGTTTGGGGCGGTAGAGGCTGCAATCTCACCAGGGTTTGGATGTTCATTCTACATCATTTTAGCAGCATCAATTTTGTATCCAAGGGACACTTAATTTGAGCCAGGTGAGATTCAAGGAACAAACCCTTTTATTATTGTTTTTCTTTCTAAGGTGGCCAAAGCTGTCTCACACTCTTTGAACAACTGTGTGAATTGCCTCCCGGGACAGAAGGATGTGGACGTGGCCTTGAAGAGCATTGGCGAGTCCAGCAAGAAGCTGCTTGTTGATTCAGTAAGAAAAATCATTTTATTGTGGGAGATGTTTAAGTATTTGGATTCTTTTCCACTGTAAAATATAGAGTGTTTTTGTCCTGAGGTCACTTGGAGAAATTGTTTCTTTTTTGTTTAATCAGACTTCTATTTCCTCTAGTCATTTGGAGGTAGAGCTAATTTCCGTAATTGTACCAAGTTCCATTGCATTTCAGCAGTACACCTTTTCCAGTGGATCCATAACACATTGCTTTCTAAGGTCATCTCAGCAGATAAAGTCAGTGTGGGAGAATATGAACTTTGATCTCGTGGTTCCTCTACTGCATTAGGAAGAAGGGAAAAAGGAGATGGGCCCAGTATACTTAAAGGATATTGTCATTTATAACTGTCTGACATTTTGTCAGTCACCCACTCTGAGGAATGGAAAAACTATGTTACTAGCAAAGATCACAAGTATAACAACAAAAAACTAATATAGATTTCTCTAAATCTGGTAATTATTTTATGTCTTTATTACAAAAGTTAATTATTGGTGGTTTAGAAAATCAGAAAGCCTAAATGTAGTAAAGGTATGTTTTTTCCCTGCTCTTAGGTTTTAAAACTTAAAAACAAATAAGTTTATTATTGAAGCATCTTTTCATCTAAAATTTTAATCTCTTGGGTTCATCATTTTGCACTGTTTTCCTGACATTAGATTTTTTCTCTGTCTCAAGGGTAAGTTCCAACTCCATGTTGAAGGAGAAGTGCAACTTGGGGTGGGATCACAAAGAGACTTAGTACCTCTTAGTCTTGATGTTATCATTAATAATACACATACATATGCATCAAAGATGAAAGTCACCTATTTCTCTCTATTTTCTTTCACTAGCTACCGCCAAGTACCAAGCCTTTCCAGGAAGCCCAAAGTGAATTGAACCAGGCTGCAGCTGACCTTAACCAATCAGCAGGGGAAGTAGTCCATGCCACTCGGGGACAGAGCGGAGAACTAGCAGCTGCCTCTGGAAAATTCAGTGATGACTTTGATGAATTTCTCGATGCTGGAATTGAAATGGCTGGTCAAGCTCAGGTAGGTGGCAGTGGTGATGCTGGTGATGCTTGGTCCTGAGTTCACATATACCTGTATGCTTTTTGGGAAGATCTGTGATCCAGGATGACCTCATTAGAATGGTGCTCTCTGGGTGGTGTCGAACTTGTATCCTTGCCGGTGAAAGAAGTATTTCCAGGCTCCAAAAGATGAGTTTTTCTTTTCTTGTCCTTCATTAGACAATTCCTCTTATTTACTTATACCATTTTGGGTAGAAATATGGGATACATTTAACAAAGATTAGAGTAGCAGATTGGAATTTAACATAGTTTAGTAAAAGTTTGTGTTTATATTTTCTTTTTCTGGTTGGCACATTTAAAGCTATTGTTTTGAAACCTAGTATCAAACAATTAAATTTTCCTTTCCTACAAATGAATAGATAAACTTTTTTTTAGAGCAAGGGAACGTGACAAGCCTATTATTACTGTTTTCTGAACTCCAGTGATCTCCCTAAGAGAGATTAAGGGTATTTCTTGCTCTCTTATCTATAAAAGGTGTTTTCTTTTTCTTTTTTTTTTAATTTTTCAGATGCTAGACCAGGTGAGAAATGTATCTTTTTCTGTGTAGAAGCTGCCAGAATGTAATCAGCCCAGAGAATAGAGACAATGTGGGTCGTTTGTGCCAGGCTGAGATGTACAAACTGCTTGACAACCCAGGCATTGTTAAACAAGTTGCTGGAATTGTTTGTGGGGCATGTGTCTGCATGCACGCGCTTAGTAATACAGCTCCTGTCAGACATTCACTTGTTTCAGGATAGATTCCTGTCCCTAGAACGAGATGTGTAGAGGGGCATCTCTCTGGATAAGGGGAATTACTGGTCAGCATCCTACAGAGGCAGGCATCTGGAGACAGTGTCTGCATAATGGGATCTATACAGATAACTTACTTCTATTTCAGAATGCTCCCTGTGGCCCTGTGAGTCCCAGAGATGTTATACAGACCATAGTTAGTTTGGTTCCTTTTGACTTTCCAGACTAAAGAGGACCAGATCCAAGTGATAGGGAACCTCAAGAATATCTCCATGGCATCCAGTAAGCTGTTGCTAGCTGCTAAATCTCTCTCCGTTGATCCAGGGGCCCCTAATGCAAAAAATCTCTTAGCAGCAGCTGCAAGGTAAGAGGGAAAAAAATAGGGGGTTGTACTGTGTCACTATGACAATTCTTTTCCCTTATTATGTCTTTAAGTGCTTGGTTCTAGCCTCTTGTTGCTTCGTGATGTACTACGTGTGTTCCTTGCAACTAGTGGAAATGAACACTTGGACTTTTGGTAGTTTACAAAAGTTGATTGTTTATGTATTTGCATTATATTTAAATGAACATGTATCCTGCACATAGTAGACATTTAATGGTTTATTTTATTGAATTTAAAGTTAGTTTTCTTACCACAAGACTTTTTTTCTCCTTTTATTCCTGATAACTTACATTTCTGTAGTGATTTAAAATCTGTGAAATACTTTTCTAACAACAGCCCTGAGAGATAAGTAGTATGAATATTATTTTGCTCAAAATATGTTTGTCCATTTTACAGATAAAGAAACTTGGGCTGTAAGTGGTTAAATGAATTACCCACATTCACATAAATAGTAAGTGTCCAGGATGGAATTTGAACCCAAATCTCTTGATTCCAAATCTGTTCAATCTTTACTAAATTCTAAACTTCACTGATTTTGCAGGCTCAATTTAGAATAATTTCCATTACTTTCACATAAAATAATTTGTTTGCAGTTCTTTGCTACTAGGAAAAGAGCTGCTACAAATATTTTTGTACATATAGATCCTTTTTCTCTTTCTATGATCTCTTTGAAGTATAGGCCTAGGAGTGGTATTGTTGGTTCAAAGGAAATGCACAATATAGTGACTTTCTAAATTACTTCCCAGAATAGCTAGAGTACTTAGCAATTCCACCAATAGTCCATTAGCATGCTTCTTTTTCTTTAACTAGTCCAACATTTGTCAGTTTCCTTTTCTCTCATTTTTACCAATCATATAATTATAAGATAAGACCTTGACTTAATTTTCTCTAAATATTAGTGATTTGGAGCATTTTTTCCATGCGCCTATTCATAGCTAGTATTTCTACCTTTGAAAATTGCTTTTTCATTTCCTTTGACCATTCTATCTATTGGGATGTGACTCTTGTTCTTGTAAATTTGAATCAGTTCCTTATATATCTTGGTTATGAGGTTTTTATCAGAGAAACATGCTATGATGATTTTTTCCACTTATGTATTTCCATTCTAATTTTAACTACCAAAGTTCTGACTGTGCAAGCAAGTTTAAATTTCATGTGATGTGATCAAAATTGTCCATTTTCTCCTTTGCTGTCTTCACTATCCCTTGTTTGGTCAGGAGCTCATTTCTTAATTGATTTGCAAAAGTAAGGGCTCTTTCACTTTGGAGATCTATTGTTCTCCAAGTTGGGATTTTAGCAGCTATTGCTGATTCTTTACTCTTCCTCCACCTCCCTAACTTGCCAAGACCCTTTTGATAAAGCTCTTCGCAGGTATCTCTCCTCAGATGGCTTTCATTGTCTTACATTTTTAAATGACCTCAAAATTACAGTGACTTGAAAGTTTCCATTCTGGAACATGCCGTTCATTGCCTTAGAACATGAGAGGGAAAGTCTAGCAAAGAAGAACTAGTTTTCACAGCTGTGAGATATCCTAGGGGAAAGTCAAAATTGGTCTTTTAAAGTTCCAGGTATCAAATAATAGAGTTGCTCCAAATGAATGTCATCAGCATTCGTGACATTCATACTTCAAATCCCTACTTAGAAAATTGAATTGGGGATAAATGTGCCCCCTCTTAAAAAAATTAAAAGATATCTTGGATACCATAGATTATCCAAAGTCTTCTATGAGTCAAAGTGAGCATAGAAGCCCAGAGACTACTGAAAACTATCCTGTTACGTTGCTTTGCCTTTTAATAGCTCATCTAGGAATCATTAGATCATAGATTTAGAGCAAGAAGGAACTTTGAGAGACCATCTAATCCAACTCTCATTCTACAGCTGAGGAAATGAGGCCCAGAGAGATTAAATAACCAACATCACACAAAGTTAGGTAATGCAGACATAATCTCACACACACACACACACACACACACACACACACACACACACATACCCCTTTTTTATTTTTTAAAACAAATGAGGAAACTGAAGCTCTTTAAGGCAGTGCAATACAGTAGAAGAAGTGATAAGCTTAGAGTGCTGACTATAGAGTCCTCAGACCCGAATTCAAATCCTAGCCCTACCGTTTACCGTAGTATACTGGATAGAGTTCCAGTCCTGAAATCAGGAAGAGTCATCGTTCTAAGTCTGGCCTCAGACACTAGCTGTATGACCCTGGGCAAGTCGCTTAATGGTGTTGGCCTCGGTTTCCTCATCTGTAAAACGAGATGGAGAACGAAATGGCAAACCATTCCAGTATCTTTGCCAAGAAGACCACAAATGGGGTCACAAAGAGTTAGACATGACTGAAACAATGACCTTCTGACTCTAAATCTATTATCCTATGGCCCTATGACTTGGGCAGGGTCACACAGTTAGTACACAACTGAGGTAGATTCAGAAGACAAGCCCCCTGAGTCACAATTGAGTGCTCCCTCCATTGCATGCTACAAATTAATCATGCAAGAGGAAACTGTTGTGAGCAGATGCTGGCAACCACTCCCCAGGGATCCAGCATCTTTTGTGGAACATTTTTCTCCCTAGTTTTAGTCCGAGGTAGAAATGCTGGGGGCAAAGAAGGGATCTGTTCCTGTCACTGTTAGATCTTGGTGAGGATGCTGTAAACTTTGGCTAAGGGACCCAGCCAGGAAGGATGAGCATGTAGAGTGGCCTGACATCATCTTAAATTTTCAGCATCTCAGTCGTTTTCTCCTCCTGTTACAGGATGAGAAGATCATAGATCTATATCCAGGAATGCCTATACAGGTCACCTAGTCCTAAGGGATTGAACATGCAGCCCATAGCATTCTAGTGGGGCCTGAACCAGATTAAAATGTAATTCGGAAATATTTAGCAAAATAAATAAAAATATGATAGAACATAGGTAATGTTAATATATGGTTTTCTGACTCAGTCTGCAACCTGTGGGGATCCTCATATAAGACTTAGGGGCCCCATTTCTATTTGAGTTTGACACCAAGTCAAGTCTAAGTACTTCATTCCATAGAAAAGGACACTGAGCCTTAGCAAGAGGTCATGTGACTTGCCCAAGGTCACAAAGGTGACCTAAAATCTGTATTCTTTTGACTGTACCCTTCTGCTGAGTATTAAATTATCAAGGTTAGAGTTTTAATAGATCCTAGACATAATCTAGTAAAAGCATTCATTTGATTTACTTTATTCTTTTCTTTTTCTTTTTTTATTTTAGAGGGGGGAAGGCAAGGCAATTGGGGTTAAGTGACTTGCCCAAGGTTACACAGCTAGAATGTGTCAAGTGTCTACGGTCATATTTGAACTCAGGTCCTCCTGACTCCAGGGACAGTGCTCTCTTCAGTGTGCCACCTAGCTGCTCCAGATTTTCTTTTTTCAATGAAGTTTTGTCATCTTTTCTAAACTATTAGAAAACAGTCACATAGAAATAAAGGGGATGTAAAGGTACATTATGCAGAAAGCTGTAAACTCTTTATTTGCAGTATTTTAAGTGCATATTGACTTTAAAAAGATGGCAATAAAATAATCTCTTGGTTTCCATGTCCCCTTTCGAGCTCTCTTCTTTCTATATATTTTTCCCCTGTTGTTGCATAGTTACAGCCAGTATGACTGTTGTTCTGATTGTCCTTTATTCTGAATCATATTTCTTCATAGCCTTCATATTGGTCACTTGGTATGGGGAGGTGCTCTCCTGTTATTCATATGTCGCGATCTTAGCATTTTCACAGCCTTTGAGCCAGAGATTCTTAGCCATTTTTTTGTGTCCTGGACCCTTTTGGAAGTCAGTGAAGCCTGTGGACCCCTTCTCAGATTAAGTTTTAAAGTGTATAAAATAAAATTCATAGGATCACAAAAGAAACCAATTATATTGAAATGCAGTTAACAGAATATTTTTAAAGTACAACTTCACAGACCCTAGGGTATGAGCCCCTTGCTTTAGACCATTGCCAACCCCTCACTTTTCACAGAAGAGGACACTGAAGCCCAGAAAGGTAACAATCTCTTTCTTAGGGTCACTCAGTAGCAAAACCAAGACTAGATCTTTGGGCTCCTGATTCCCGGTCGTGACTCTTTTCATTATCCACCCTGATATCTCTCAGTTATTCACATGGCTGTCATATGACCTAACGGTAATTTCATTGTTGCTTTTCAGGGCATGAACAAGCCAGTCCAGTGTCTCAATCCTGAATTTCCTGCCCTACCCCAAACCCCGAACATTTTCAAATTTGACCCTGTTGTTCTTTGTTGGACTGTTCATTCCTTCTTCCCATGGGAAAGCCCGTTTTCTTCTCAATAGAAAATGGAACATTTCTTTGTGTAATGGACCCTCATTTCTTCCTCAGGATAAAAGAAAGGGGAGGGGAGGGCAGAACACATTTGAAGAACCCAGTCATCTTGTTTCAAATGTCCGCAGTGGCATGGTTTTCACTTTATTTTCATTTGCTTTCATTTCACATTCGGGATGTGGAAACTTGTTTATTTCCTTCAATTGTGCTGGTTCAGGATGTTGCCAAATCTCACGAGTCTGGTTGAGTTGAGAACCCTTTTCTCAGGTTTTCACCAACCCCTGTCTCAGGATAAGCAGCCGGGCTGGTGCTCTTTGATTGCGTCCAGAGACTGAGAAACCAATTTTCAGTTGCAAGAGAAAGGTGCTCTACCTCCCTTCTCCCTCCCTGCTGTTGTTGCTGACACTCCAGCCTTGCCAAGCCCCTGGCATGAAATATTCGACAACTTGAGAAGCAATTTACCCTTCTCCCCTTCCAAAGCTGCCCTAGATGCCGAGGTTATACTGGGGATCATAGGACCCATTTCCACTTCTGTCCCAACCTTAGCATTGACTCTCTAGGAACCCGCAATTTAATTAACACCTGTCTCCCTCATTGCCACTTGTATTTTGCTGTTGTTCCCTGCTGAGCCTGCCTAAGCTCCTCAGAGAGTGTCACCAAAGCTGGAACAGTAATTCTCTTTGTATAAGAGAAGAGAGAGGGGAATTGGGATGTGCAGGAGAAAAAAAAAATAGTCTTTTTCTCATTTGCCTTTGATCATACTATTTCTTCCTCCCCTGTCCTAATTGGTCTCCTGCTTTGCTTCTTTTCATTTGAATGGTAACCATTCTTTAGAGGACAAATCAAATCCTACCTTCTTTAAGAAGACTTTGATGGCTATTCCAGCCCACACTGATTTCTTTCTTGCCATTCCTGATCTTGTATTGGCATTTGATTGTTTCAACCCCAGTCCTGTCTCTTCCCTCTACTAAACCTGGAAAATATATAATCCATCTATCTGTCTGGCTGCATCAACATAATATGTATGTGTGTGTATAACTACAGCTGCATACATAGACAATATATACATAGATAGTATATAAATATAGATAATATATATATTGTATATAAATATGTGTGTATATATAAATGTCTATGAGTATATATAGTCTGTTTTATGTGAAAAGGGTGGGAGAGAGAGAGAAAGAGACAGACAAACAGTCCTCTTGGACAATATTTTGTGTGTCATCTCTTTTCTGGTTTTCCTACATTCCTGTTTACCTTTTTGCCGGCATATGTCGTATCTACCTAAATAGATTGCAGTTGAATTAAGCAAACATTTATTCAGGTCCTCTCGTGGGTAAAGTCTGGTCCATAGTGAGAAGTGCTCAAGACAAGGGTCCAAGTTTTATAAATCTTAATTCTTCCACTACACCTAGTATTGTACCTTGTAAATAATGGGCATTCCATAAATATTTGTTTGGTCACTGAACTGCTTTATCTTCACTAGATATTAAGTAACTCAAAGGCAGGAATAGTGCCTTCCTCATCTTCTGTATCCCCCACCATGCTTTGCATATGGTAAATGGTTGTCCATACTATGCCATAGCCCTTAGGATACTCTGGTTTGGGTCACTTTAGTGTCACTGAACAGTTTTCGGTTTAGAAATCCCTTCAGTTGCCTTTGAGGCTTGGGCCTCAGGTCTGGTTGCTTTTATCCATAAATAGAGGAATGTCCCTACTTTGTGATTTCATTAGCGGTCACGCTATCCCAGCGCCATATGGTAGGTGCCAACTCCAATATGTTTAATGTATAATAATCTCTTGGGCGTCCTGTAGAAGTTTGCGATTTTCTGAGTCAGATCCATACAGCCTTTCACTTTGGGCACCCTGACTTCGCTTGTTTATTCTTCCTACACACTTTGAGTAGATAAGTGTGACTGAGAGCCAGATTAAGGCTACTCAGTGTCTGTCCATATTGCCCAATGAATTCCTCAACTATAAGATGTTACCCTGTTTATTGAACAGACAGGTATACAAGCCCTTACTTTTAGAATCTAATGTTCTAAACCAGGTGATCCTGACATTGGTCAGAGCTGAAGACAGACCAAATAGAGAGTAGACACACTGGAAGAAACATAAACTAAATGAAGCAACATTTGTGTACAAATACCAAGTGATCCTGACCTTGCCTCACAACTGCTGGGCCACTAGTAATTGGGTGTGTCAATATATACTGATTTATTGACTTTATTAAGCCCTATTCAGGCTCTTTCCCCTGAATGGCACTGTGCTAACCATAGTACAAGGTACGGCCTCTGCCTGCCCTTAAGCGGGGTGTCCCTCCATCCTGGTAGTAATGGCATATTGTTTCTACATTGTGTGCAATGGAGAAACAAAAAATCCTTATTTTGTCATATGTTGTCCCAGTTGAGTACTCAAGTGTTGGATTTTTCACCACTAGAGTTACTAAAAATTTTATAAGGAAAATCTATGGGCAAATGAATGAATTTGACCAGAGTCAAATGGAACAAGGAATATTTTGGTTCTTTCCTTATCCAAAGTTCAAAATGTGGGGTTTTTTTCCCCTTTTTCTTCCCTAGCTCATCACCTTAAGTAAATTTAAAATTCAAACTAGAGTCTAGAGTCTTTTCATCAGATAATTAGGCTGATAGTCCTTTGTGTATTGGAAAAGCCTCTTCCTTCAATTTGCATATTCCCTGGCAAACTCAAAACAATTTATTAGTAAAATGCATTCATTCACTGACTCCAAATCCTCTGCCCTTTCCACTGAACTAGGATTCACAGAGGGGGTTTGAAATATCAGCTTGGTATTGTCCAAAGATCAATGGATATAGAGTCCAGAGACCTGGGATTTGATCCAGGAGTCTGCCCCCCAGAGGCTCTGGCCTCGGTTTCATCATCTATAAAAGTGAGACACATATAGCCTATGTCACCAGGTTGTTGGGAGACTAAATGTGACCATATATGTTAAGAGCTTTGTAAACCAGAAAACGATACATAAAGAAGTCTCAGGTGCTGTTGTCATTTTTATTATAGACATTATTATATATATCATGAAGAGGAAGAGGAACTGACATTTCTTATGATTCACTAAGTCCACAAAGCCACTTTAACTTACAACAGCCCTGTCAAATACGGGTAGGATTTAGATAATTTAGATAAATGGAAAGTATATTCTAAGCAAAAGGGAATGATGTGAACAAAGGCTTAGAGGTGGGAATAAGAATGATGTGTTGGGGGGAGGGACATAATGCATTGACTTGGCCTTATGTTGTAAGTTGTAAGAGGTAATTTTGGGTGATGGGGTAAGAGCAAAATTGTGGAATGAATTGAAAATCAAGCTGAAGATTTGTTTTCCTTTTTTCTACCTCCCCTAATCTCGTTGTTGTTCAGTTGTGTCCAACTCTTTGTGACCCCATGGACCATATCATTCATGGGGTTTTCTTGGAATGGTTTGTCATTTCCTTCTCCAGTAAATTAAGGCAACAGAGGTTAAATGACTTGCCCAGGGTCACACAGCATACTTGCTGTCTTGTGTCTGAGGCCAAGTTTGAACTCAAGTCTTCCTGACTTCAGGCCCAGCACTGAACCACCTAGGTAAACAGAAGTTAAGTGACTTGCCCAAAGTCATACGGCTAGTCTGAGGTCGGATTTGAACTCAAGTCTTCCTTACTCACTCCATGTTAATAAAAGACACTCAATAATTTAAGTAGCACCTCAAGGAACATTTTTGTCATTCACATTCTCCTCGATGAAACATGTTGACCTGGACTCACATACACCCTCCCATTCTTTGCCTCTGGATCTTACCTTTGCTCTCTCCTTAAGTCTGCTTTGCCTTGAAACACAATAGCCACCTCTGCAAGGTCTATCCAATTTCATTACAGTACATAGTAGTGAAATGTGTGCCCTTGAAATAATCCAGCTCTCTGAATTATCTTGTAGCCTAGAGTAGGTGGCAGTTTCTGTCTCCCATTCTAGAAGAGGCTGCTTAAGAGGGATTGGAGACCAAGGGGTGTCCAAAGTTTTAAATCTTTCCCAGTATTCAGTCCTGCATTTAAGGACCATGAGTTCATGTGGGATTATGCGAAAAGTAGTTTTAAAATTCCGTTATGCTGTTTATAGCATATCTTTGGTAATCAGTACTCTCTTATTAAAATCTTAGAAATTGCAAGGGGAGGTGTCCAGATTATTCCTCAAAAGTAGCTAATCAGAGGTCTTGAAAACCATGTGATCATATTACTTTCCGAATTCCATTGGAAAGTCTTGCTCACATATAGATTGAGACAGTTATTAATTCTGAAAAGAAACACAAGTTCCCCTCAGAAGTCAGACCAATAATCAGAAACAAGGTAATGATTCTCCTTGCTTGAGGGAAAAATTTTCTTCCTCAGTTATGTTTCTTATTATGCTTTTTGCTTGTTTAGAACCTATAGCTTACAGAAGAGCCTCAAATGGGAACCATACTCTACTTATTTAACCAGTTGAATTTCTTATGAATTGCAAAAATAAAATAAGGGTAATTTCATCATCGATCTTTATAAAAAATACTTTTTTTTTCCTTCCTAGAGCTGTGACAGAAAGCATTAACCAGCTCATCACGCTGTGTACCCAGCAAGCACCAGGCCAGAAGGAATGTGACAATGCCCTCAGGGAACTTGAGGTATTATTACATGGGATGATGCTTAGAGGTTTCAAAAAAGTGGAAGGAAGGTGCTGTCCTTCCATTTTCTTGTAGGAATGTGGCCCTGTGCCTTTCTTTCTATTCTTTCTGGGAAGGGAATTGTAGCCTGTCCTGGTGGATAGGAATTCCTCCTGGTGGAGCTAAGGGAAGCATCAGTACTGCCTCTACCCTTGTGTTCAGGCAGAAATGTATTTTGTAGAAAGAGTCTCATATTTAGAGGAGGAGGAAGTAACTGTTACCAGCTGCTCTTTGGCTGGCACTGTGGATTTAAGACCAAAACTGAACAACTGGTTGCAGCAAGTTAAGATAATATATATAATAAGATATATCCTGAGGCAGCTGAGAGTGACAGCTCAGCTGGGACACACTACTTACTGAGGGAAGAATACATTTTGCCTGTACATTTTGTCTTACTAGGGTTCTGGGTGATTCTCTAGGCAGGGTGTTACAGACTGACACTTCTTGACCAAAAGGATTAGAGCAGAGTCAAGAGTCCTGGGCCTCCCCATGACCTGGTCCTGATGCAGTTGCAGACATATCTCAGGTCCTAGCTTTTGTACCTTAGTATAAGAGTACAAGTATTTGTGACAGAAAATAAATGAAAGCCTGTCCCTCCCCAACCCTTGACGAGCTAGATGTTCCATAGATGGAGAGCATATTTAACAGACCAAATTGATATCTCAGTAAAAATAAATTGGTTGTGTTTCCATGGACATTTGATTTCCCTACAGAGATGCCGCTTGGTTGTCAATCATTCAGAGCATTTGTATGTTCTTCAGTCCATGTATTTCTGACATCTTGGAATTACCTAAGCACCTGGAGGAAATTCCACAATCAACCAGAAATAATTCTGACTTCCCACTTGCCCATGATGTAGTCTCTATAATTGACTTTTTATTCCTGGCCTCGGAGTATTAGCCTGGAACTCAAGATGTACATTTACTTTATAAAAATTGCTCAGAACCTTCTCCACAAATCTTAAATTTAAATCTACATATTTCTTAACGAAATCAGTGGAGTCTTTAGGCCTTTTCCAAAATGTAATACCAGAAATCAGAATTCTGCTGCCATTTTTAGACAGTAGGTCTTCATGGTAAGCTGTGTGGCACTCTCTTTTGTACCCTGAGCTCAGGTCACTTCATTCACTGCCCACTGCAAAGAGAGGAGCTTGATCAGGGTTTAAGAACTATGAGTAACCTCAGCATCCATTTTTGTCCAGAACAACACAGCTTCCAGAGCCCTGAACTTTTATAGGATTTTATACTGTTTGTGAAAAGTAGAACTGATTTGATCACCTTAAACATAGGGTCAGCTGTTTGTCTTTACTCAGTGTCCTAGTGTTACATCAGCTTAGCTGTTTTTTCTTCTACCCTGTGTTTTTAAGTGGTCTGATGGTTGAAGCAGGTTCAGAAATCTTAATTGGATCTGCCAATTGGCTTTGGCAAAAAGTGTTCAGGTTTGTTTGTTTCCCCTTTACATAGGAAAGAATAGGTATAAGTTACATTTTTTAATGTATTTCATACCTGATTTAATATCTGAATATGCTTTCATCAGGGAGAATGGAAAACAAAATTAAAATGATGGCAGTTAGTATTTAAAAAGAAAAATAATCACAGGATTCTGAGTAGCCCATTTGAAACAAATCCTATTTAAATGAATTTTGCTTTAAGGTAAATTCTTCAAAAAAAAAATGAAACTAATGATAGATGAAGGAATTTGCGTGGTTGGTTAGCTGAGCCCAAAACAGTGGAAGCTATGTGAAATAGATTGTAGTTTTGAGGTTATAAACAATAGAAACAGTGATTAATTGAAAGAAAATAAGGGAAAATGAGTTATGCTCCACAAAGGGTTCAACATCTACTGATGATTTATTTTAGAGAGAATTTTTTATTGGAAAAATCACATTGGTGAGATTCTGCTCGTTAATTGCCCTCCTGTGTTGAGATTTGGTATGCTTTTCCCTTCATAATTGATTCTCAGGTAGCCGAAGCAGTGGGAATTGTCTATATATACATGGAGATAATGGAGATATTCTATGATCTTGTTCATAATAGCAGATAGGCTCTTGTACTCCGAGGAAGGCAGAAAGAGCTTATTATCTTGGGGCTGATGCTTTTGTAAACTTCTCCAGAATGCAAGGTGGTTGAATGAGTCATTTTCACCATTAGTAACCACTGCCTGATTAAATTTTCAGTTATTTGGAGGGGACCTATCTTTTAAAATGATTTGGATCATAGATCTGGAGGGGACCGCAGAGGTCATCTAGTCCAACCCCCTTCATTTTATAAGTGAGGAAAGTGAGATCCTGGACATTTTAAGTGATTTGTCTGAAGTCCATTAGGTAATGTAGCATCAGAGACAGTTTTTAAACTAAGACTCCAGAACAATTGTCTTCCCATTCCCTCTTCAGATTTTCTTACGGTGTCCAAAAGGTCATCTGCCTTTAGATTCTACCATTCTTTTTACCTGTCCCTTACTCTTGTACCTTAAACTGAAGAGGGATGCCATTGGGTTATAGTGGAAAGAAAACGACCTTTGTGACTTTGGACAAGTCCCTTGATCTCTTTAGTATATTCATCTGTAAAGTGGACTAGATGGCCTCTGAGGTCCTTTCTATTATATCATATAAACGTTCTCATCATCCTTCCTATCTGATACTTCTTAAG